>NC_081758.1:1842139-1886430 GCF_963082965.1 Carassius carassius | reverse complement strand
CGACTTCCCTTATCATTTTAACCAATAGCCTATTAATGGCAAGAAGTGCCAAAATGCTAATCAGTTTGCAGCTTCTAATTTGCAAAATGTAGTTCCTGCAGCACTTTAGAAGCATTAGAAAATTCCTTACCCATTTATAGACACCGTAGTGTGCATTCTGAGGAGTCAAAGATTATGGTGTCATTTTAGCTGTGCTTGAAACCACACGGATGCAGCTTGTGAAAGAGCTACTCAAAGCCACATGAATCAGAAGGTCAGAACCCATTTTTAAAGATGGTATTAAATATCACAAATGGTTGAGTTTTTAAGTATATTATATTTTTTTCCCCGTCCACTTTAAGTTACCTTACTGTAGAAAGTAGCAGCATTAAAGTTAAAGGCAAACACCTTGTTTGTTTCACTGCAAGTTTAATGTAGTCTAACACCGATGACATGGCTTCAACCAGTGAGCTAACATTTAATCATTAACCTGATCCAAACCACCTCAAGGGTGTTAAACCTCTGCCCCCTCCCACCAAACTTTAAGAAAACTGCACTGTTGAAAATATGTAAAAATCCTTTATTTGGTATACAAGTGCACGAATAAAACAGCGGTGAATAAAACACTGCCATTGTCTGAATCACTTCTTCCCTCGTTTCCCTGGGCCTTTGGTAGCGGCTGCAGTACCTTCTTCTGCCTTGGTTGCGGTTTTCTTTCCAGCTTTCTTAGCTGCTGGTTCCTCACCTCCTTTTGATGTTTTTTTAGTTTTGCTCAGTTTGGGCTCAGTTCCAACCCCCACTGCAGCTTTCTTCGCCTTTGGCTTCTTGGCAGGGGCCACTTTCGAGGCAGCGCCAGCTTTCTCAGGCGTCTTGGGCTTAGCATCCTAGAAGAACAGGAGGAGAGACTTAAAGGGATGGGCATGTGTTCTTCACAACGAAGTGCCTGCTCATGTAGAAAGCAAAAATCAGAGAACTCACATCTGCGCCCTCCTTTTTCTTCACTGGCTTTTCTTTGCTTGCTCCTTGAATGGAGAAGTGGGAGAGAAAACCCAACGCATGGTTACACGTTTAAAAACTCTCCCATTAAAAAAAAAAAAAAAAAAAAAAAAAAAAAAAAAGATTCAGTACAATTCACAAATAATGGCCACAACTACTAAAACTTTAGCACAGGCTACACTTACAATTGTGAATGCCAAGGGCTTGGAGTTCAAAGACCCATTTACACCAATAATTAGTTTTTCCTCAGTGCGGACTTGATCAACTTAACTGCAGTGCTTTTCAAATTCAGTAAAACCTCATTAACTAGAAGAAACGTCAAATGAAATTGCAAGTAGTTTTCCTACGGTGCTACAATTTGCGTGAATGTGCCTTGAAAGAGACATGAAGCTACGAAAGGTAACGAGACTTGCCAATTCCTTCATAGCTGGTTAAGTGTACTAGCAGTTTTCAAATGATTTGTTTTTAAAAGTAAATCCTACGGCAAACTTTCTTCAGTGCAAAGTGATAAACTGTACCTTGACCCTTTGCTTTAGTTGCCTTCGGTTTCTTAGCTTTGGGTGCCTCCTGTACATTGGGATCAGCATTTTCCTTTGACTGCATCTTGGCCTCCTTTGCTTTAGTCTTGGCAGCAATCTGAAGTAGGACACAGAAACCATTACGTTGTACTGAATCCCGAACAAGGATTCATAAAATGACGGAAGAAACTGTAATTTACCCGAAATCGCCCTTGGGCACCTGTTGTTGTCGACCCAGAATTTGCAGGTCTCACAAACACTCCAGTCTCCATGCCTTTGTTCAAAGTTCGGCGCACCAGAAACTTCAGCCGTGTCTCATCCACGGTTGTGTATTTCTCTTTGATGTAGCCCCGGATGGCCTGAGCCGAAACACCCTTTCTAGAGTCCAACTCTTTTACAGCTTCTTTAACCATCTCCATTGTGGACGGGTGTTGAGAAACTTTCCGTGCAGCGGCCTTAGCGCCTGAGCCTTCAGAAGCATCTGAGACAAGATTTAGAAAGGAAAACAGAAGTTATATGAAAACAGATCCTAGTAGGAACATACAAGTATTCATTTAAAACTTGGCAAACTCCAAAAAAGTGCTTACAAACCTAGTTTTGTCTCAGCGATTTCATTCTCAGAATCATTTGGGGTTACAGCTGTGGGCTCTGCAGAGGCTTTCTTAGGAGGCATTTCAAACACAAACGTGAGGACAATAAACCTAAAGCACACTTAAGTCACTGCAGTATCAGCTCAACCAGCTTGCCTGACTGTTTTAATAATGGAAAGCACACTTTGTTGTTGTCCATCACCTGTTCATCTTTAAGTCGTTTGTCTCCAGGTAATTAGACACATTAATTAAGTGATTGGTCAAGTTGTCAGAGAAATAATCAGCTCAAAGCTTAAGTGAATGTGTCTGGTATCGTGTTCTGTTTGTGTACCTTGTCGAGCAAGATTATAAAAGAGCTTTTACAGGACAGATCCTATAATTCTGATGGATATTTCCTGTGGCGTATGAACACTTCAGGTTCTTAGAAAAGTTTTTGAGCTGACAAATAACAATACAGCTAGAGATTTTATTAATCGTAGATAAAGGACATTTTTAATATTTACTAATGTTTTAATCAAACTTTTTACCTGTAAATGCTGTTAAAAAATGACGTACATTGTTAGTTCAAATTAAGTAATGTATTAAATAATGTTAGCATATTAAATCTTTTTGTACAGCGTTTCTTTTGGAATTCTAACATTAACACACAAACAAACTAACACAAATGCATAATACATAGTTTAAACAGTATCTTCTTGGATTATCATTTGATTATGATTCTTTAGAGTTGATAATAATTTCTTTAGAAATGCAACCCGTTTGTGAGCGGGAATAGTTTTTCTCTACAAGCACGTGCAGCCTTTGGCCCTCTAGCGGTCAAAAAACAAACACCGCATGCATGCGTCCTGCGGAAGAGTTGTGTGGTTCTTCTCGTCTGAGCGGATGAATATGGTTCGATGCAACGGTTAGAGCGCAAGAGCAATAAAGAACATTTTCTTCTTCTTTTTATTTTTTCTTACAACCTGTAATTTGCCGTTCTGAATGATCCATTGCTAATTTTCCTCGTTCGTTGTGACAAAAAACTTTCATCTTCATACTACTTACAACCTGAGCTACTATCCGTGTACGGATATGACGTGATGCGCGGGCTAGTGATGTATGTAAGCAATTACCCGCGAAATGCGTCCTCTATAACTCTAAAATATAAATCATTTTAAGTTTATTAAAGTGTGTTTGGGTAAAACATGGTTTAGAATATGTATTTTTGCACTGTTTCATTAATACCATTTTGTTTTTATTATTAATATTTGCAATAATAACAAGTTATAGTGTAGAAGTTCACTTTGTATTTTTACTTTCCAAAAATGTTTTTCCCTTCCAGTAAAGTTTGAAATGTTATTATTAATCCTGGAGCTGGCTAGTTGGGTTAAGGCTTTTTTTTTAAATATTATTATTCGTGTTATTGAAAAAATGTTAGAAATCCCTATGGAGAAAATTAATTTGGAGAAGAAAGTCACTGTTTTTCCCTCATTTTTTTCCTGTAACACCTCATCCTTTCTGTTCTTCGTTTACAATTATTCTTGTCAGAAACTAGTTTACCATAAATTCTTAAACTCCTCAACACTGACCGCATATTGACCACCACTGACCAAACGCCTAAACTCCTCTTTGAAAAGCTAACCCTAACGCAAATAACCGCCATGCAGCCAGAACGGCTTATTAAAGTTGATTTACTACCTTGTTTTGGTCCTTTTAAATCACTTCAGCAAAGACAAATTGAGTTTGCCAAGGGTCATGTGAAGAAAGAAAAGTAGAAAGAAGTTTCATTTGGAATTAAGGTGGAAAATAAACCATAACATGCAAAGCCACTCTGATGCAATTACAAAAAGTGGATTGGATTTAGTGATAGATGAGTAATCAGGGAAACGCTGGTTAATATTAGAATATATGAGCTGAAGTGTACTGGCTATTTGATCATGATATGATCTGTCTGTTTATTATTCATTAGGCAGTAACACATGCTAACTCATAACTGATGACATGTAGATCTAGGTCTTGTACATGTGTGAGTTTCCATGCATTGGCACACACACAGGGACGGATCATTTGGTTTTGATTTTTCCCAACATCTGGTTGCAATGTGACTGTTTGTCTTTCAGTAAGTGCTGTCCGTGTATGATTTGAGTTGTTTGGATCACAGGAATTGTGAGATTGCATGTGTGTGTGTGTATGTGTCGCTGTTTTTTTTAACTCGTTTAAACAAGAGCCATGTCACACCCCCCATGAGATGAGATTACTGTTATCCATAGCATGGCTTTAACCCCACTCCAGCTCTCTCTCTCTTTCTCTCTCATGTTTTCCAACTGAACTGCTGCAATTCTAATATATACAAAACACATTCAAGACTGGAAAACACTGCATGACTTTTGCACAGATGTTTGCCCCAATTTACAGTCTGGACAGGTCGACATTAGCTGCTGAAAGTCGGAGCCAGTGCAGATTTGAGTTGACAGCTTTAATAGAAAATCATGTAGAGACAGGCTACGTTTCCATCCAGTCAGAGGAAATCAGACATGTTCGATGTTTCACGCTTCTGCTAGCAAGAAGTTGTATGTTTCTGTGTGAGTTTGGAATGACTTACAGGTCTGGTGTTGTGTGAAAATACGTTAATACGACACCATTTTTAACCAAAAACTGAAAACTTTTTATGCATTTTGGCCATTCGTTTACAAGACAATGTTGTTTTTAAACTTTTGAAAACTGCTTTCATGTTTTGAAAACTATATTGTTATTGTCTCTCTGTTAATCTACAAAGATGCAGATTTTCAAAATTTGACGCCATGTGCATGTGTATTGCATGCTAGTGTTTCTTTACAAAGTAACAAAGCAAACTACTGGCCTGGATATGTAAAACTGTGTTTTTAGTCATTTTTCTGGATCTGTGTGAACGAGGATTATTTTGACAACGTTATCATCTACACACAACACTTTTAAAAAATGCAAAATTGTGTTTGTAGTACTATTGCTTTTGTGTAAATATACCCTTAGTTTATGATGGCCATTTTTCCTCTGTAACTCTTTACAAAGTCAGTGCATGATGGCGATTTAAGATTTTAAAAGTCATAGTGTTTTCCAGCCTTAAATGAAGAGATACCATTTTAAATATTAATTTAATAACCAGGAAATAATGCTAATCAACATGCTAAGAAAAACCTGTGAAAATATTGCCCGGTCTACTGTTAATATGACAGATTTTATCTTTTTTTTTTTCACATGTGTTTTACCCATATTTTATATGATAACTATGCATTGCATTGTGTTGTGTTTTAGGGTATTCTCCAGAACCACTACCTTTTATATTTTTTTATTTTTATATATGTATAGTGTAAATTGTTTTATTTTAACATTATTTCATTTATGCATTTATTCATTTATGTTTCTCCGAACAAGGACTTCCCAAGATTTTGTCATGTTTATCCATTTTAATTCTGGTGACTAATTTGTCTCTAAAGTTAATCCCTACACATGTTCTGTGTTTCTTGCAGCACATTTCCAGAGGGAGTGTGTTGTTCCAGCTCAGGCGTTATCTGGACGGGTGTACAGTATAAATGACCGGTGCTGATCAGAGATGCCTGGGGAACTCACACTCTCACTCTCACATCTCACAGATGTGTTTTGTGTAAATTGAATTATGGATATTTTGACCTCTGAAGACTTATTGGGGCCCCCAAGACACCATGTGTGTGTGTGTGTGTGTGTGTGTGTGTGTGTGTGTGTGTGTGTGTGGCCTCTCCTTTACCCCACTCTCTTTTTCCACAGTAATAGAAACCAGGTTTATCTGAACTCACAAAAGCAGCTTACTGGCCAGAAACTCAAGTAATATTTTTTGAAAATGCGAGCTTGTATACAGCAACTAAAATATGCTTTTTGAACATAACCAGTGTCTCATTGTAATGCTCTAGTTTGATTGGTGTAGGTTAGAGTGCTCACCTCTGCTGTGATATCTTGATTTGTATATTTTTTAATATAAAAGTTGGCAGTAATGGTTCCATGAAGAATCTTCAGCATCTATTGCACAAAAGTGGTTTCAAAAATGGTTCTTCCATGGCATCAGTGTAAAAACCTCCTTTTAATTTTAAGAGTGTGCACTTAGCAAATGAATTTCATTTAACGTTTTGTTGTGCCTGCTGTTGTAAAGAGCTTCTTCTCTGTGATTAACATGCTTCTTTTGTGCGTTGTGTTTACTCAGCTGCTTGTCTTTGTATTGACCAGTGCAGTGATATGTGGACTTTATTATAAGTTGTTTTGAAAAAAACACATCTGCTAAAGATATAAATCTAAATGGTACTTTACAATAAGATACAGTTTGGTTTCGCATTACAAGTGCAACCATTCAACCCTGTTACCAAAGTTAGAGTAAGAAAAAAAAAAATGATTTGTTGTTGTTGTTTTCTTCAAACCATTTGTTTTATTTTCTCATTTTTTTTTAGAACTTTTAACCTAGAAATTTCTTCACTTTCTCGTTTCCCCAAGAGCCTTTCAGTAAATAGTAAAAAAAAATTAAATTAAAAATTAAAAAAAAATCTTTGTGAAGAATACTTTAATAATCTAAAGAACATTTTTTCCAATATATAGTGCATTTAAATGGTTCTATGGATGTTTTTTTATTTATTTATTTATTTATTTTTACATATTTAGATTTATCAATTTAGTAGACACAACCAAAAAAAGACAAAATAAAAGAGGACAGAACCACAGATTGTAGTTCCTTGCGATGCTTAATGCAAAACAATCTCGAATTGCCTTGATGAGAATTTTAAATTCAAAAGACTAGTGAATTTAACTTGTCACCTTTTTTTTTTACCTCTCTGCGGTCCTACAGTATCAATTAAATCAAACATCCCAAAAAAAAAAAAAAAACGAAAAACCTATTGGGGCCAGCAGAATCCCTCACAACATGTCCTGTGAGCAGCAGAGAGGTCGAGGGACTAAAGGATTTACTGAACAAATTCACACTTTGGGGCTGAAAGAGCAGCAAATGCTTTAGCTGCCATTGCTTTTGAAAACACCTGCATTCCTCCAGTGCCTCTGTATCCGTTGGTGTGTGTGTGTGTGTGTGTGTGTGTGTGTGTGTGTGTGTGTGTGTGAATCCCAGAGGACACTGGCCCACAGTGAGGACAGCAGCTCGCCACAGTAATTGTATTCTTCCCCTGTTGAGACAGAGCTGGTGGAAGAAAGAAGAAGAATTTCTCTTTTTCTCCACTGCACCATTATGATGCATCCGCTTCCTCCGAAGGCCCTTCCCTCTTTCATCTCCAAATGTTAATGTCACTGGATCCATGCAGGCTTTTCCCTCTGACACACACACATTCCCTTAACAATCTCATTCACCCTCATATCTACATTAGGGCACATGGTTGACCTTTCTGTCTCTCACTAGGGGGCTCAAATCCTAACCGGGCCTTTAAATGTTGTTTTCTTTGACTGTTTCCCCTCTCTAAAGTTCACGCTAAAGGGATAGTTAATCCAAAAGTGCAAACTCTGTCATCATTTACTCACCCTCATGCTGTTCCAAACATTCATTTTCAAAACACAAATTAAGATATTTTTAATGAAACTGGAGACATTTCTGTCCCTCCATTAAAAGTCCTGGCAATTAAAACTTAGAAGAACTTGAAAAAAGGCATCAAAAAAACAAATCTGTATACACTGAATGGTTTAATCCAAGTGCTGTAAAGAGATTTGATGGCTTTATGTGATAAACACATTTAATTAAACCATTTGATTCATTTTATGCCTTTATGACCTGTTTAGGTCTAAGTTTTGGTTATGGAGGGACACAATGGATATTGAAAGTTATTAAAAAATAATTTAAATTTTTTGGATGAAATTACCCTTTTATGTTTGTTTTTATTAGAGTAACAAAATTGTGCATTTTATTGACAATTGCTGCACACAATGAGAAATGTAGCAAAATAAGTAAGATACAGCTAAATAAACACATATCTTAAAGTCACTTACAGTTTTTCTCAGTCACTTTGGTGCCTTTCTCAAATCAGAAATGAAATTCTCAAAATTACTTGTACAACTTCCACATCATAGTCATTTATACACATCATAAAACCAGTTTCTCATTCTTTTGAACAAGTTGCGATTGCTTTTGTACATTCATGCAATTGATTATGCACAGTTATCGGCGGTTTCCTACATTATCAGTTGCTAATGTCATGTCACTCAAAATGTATTATACAGTTTTCTGTGCAATAGTCTTACCCCTCAAAACATCTAGTCTTTAGTTCATCATTTAAGTCATTAAATGCAAAATGGTTAATCAAGTTGTCATAAACTGCCAAGCACACTTTTTATTTTTATTTTTACAAATTATTATTAGACTTTTTTTCAATTTGGCATGAATTGTGCAAGTGAAACTTTACTAATGAAGAGAATGTAGATGATAAACCAATGATAAAACATTTCTCTGAAATAGTTCAAAGGTTCATCTCATGGATTGAGTTGGAAAGCATATTTCAATCAGGACCACTTCCGTCAAGTACTTTTATGACGATTATAATTGCATACAGTTAGTGTTGGCGGTATGGTTATGCTCTGGGCAACACTCCACACGCCTGTCCATGCAGCCATGCTTGGATAGAGCGGGGAGAGCAGCAAGACAAACCCCCCTGGGGTACAGAACAGAACCATAAGCATATATATAATTACAATTCACAATTACGTGAGTTGTAAACAAAATGTGAGCGACTGCTTCCAATGAAGAGACTGTAAAGAAAAACAAAGTTAGATTGGATTACTGGTTCAGTTGGTGGAGTTGGGGTTGGAGGAGGGAGTTACAGTAATTGCAAGCAGCAATGCTATGGAAGAGACGCTGGAGAATGGGAATTTAAATAGACCGCAGGTGATAGGTGTCAAGACTGGATTGGTACACGTCAGGAACAGCTGACTGTCGGCTGATGCAAGCGTGACTAACGTGACCTGACTGAACTAACGCGATGCTCGATTTCAATCAGGACCACTTCCGCCAAGTACATTTATGACGACTATAATTGCATACAGTTAGTGTTGGTGGTTGGTTATGTTCTGGGCAACACTCCACACGCCTGAGAGCAGCAAGACAAACCCCCAAAACAACCATATGCCAAAACTCCCCAACACAACTGATGCAATTTGAATGGCCAAAAATGAGAAATGTTGCTTGATACTATATTTATGGGGGAAGCATCACCCAAACTCGGAGAGAAGCACACAACAAGCATGTTGCTTTAGCTGCTTATGCAAAATATTTGAATGAACTGTATGGGGGAAGCATACACCCCTAGCAGCAGCAGCAGCCTAATATGATGGCAGTTTGTATATCATTCAATTTAAGTGTCTAACATGCTGAAAAATCACATTAAGGTGGGGGATGGGAGCGTCACCCAAAGTTAAGCAATAGAGGATGTGCAACAAGTATGTTCTTAAAATGCTTAAGCAACTGTGATTGTAAGGGGGGAAGCATACGCCCCTAGCAGCAGCAGTCTGATATGATGGCAGTATTATCCAATTTTATGTATCTACCATGCTGTGAAAATCACAAAGGGGGAAGCGTCACCCCAAGTTAAGCAACTGAGGATGTGCAACAAGCATGTTTCTTACAGTTTTTCTCAGTCACTTTGCTACATTTCTCAGATCAGAATTGAAATTCTCTGTTCTACCTGTTCTCTAAACTACCTGTTCAATTCTCACATCATTGTGTCACTTGTGCACATCAAAAAAGCAGTTTCTCATTTCTTTGAACAAGTTGCAAATGCTTTAGTACATCAATGCAAATGATTATGTACAATTCTCGGTTGTTTCCTACATTATCAGTTGCTAATGTCATGTTGCTCAAAATTTATTATATAGTTTTCTGTGCAATAGTCTTACCCCCCAAAACATCTAGTCTTTAGTTCATCGTATAAGTCATTAAATGCAAAATGGTTAATCTAGTTGTCATAAACTGCCAAGCACACTTTTTTTTTTTACACATTATTATTAGACTTTTTGTCAATCTGGCATGAATTGTGCAAGTGAATCTTTACTAATGAAGAGAATGTAGATGATAAACCAATGATAAACCATTTCTCTGAAATAGCTCAAAGGTTCATCTCATGAATCTTCAGTTGGAAAGCATATACTGTTCAGACAGAGGACAACACAAGAGTTACACATTCTGAAAATGGACTTATTTTCATCTTTGTGCCCATATTTATTTTTCCATTTCTATATCACAGTGACATTGTTTTTTTTTTTACAGCATTATAATTTTTGGGACAGACCACTAGTAAAAGTGTAACTGGGAATTATATCCAGTCTCTTTCAATCAATATCCCACATACAGTAATGTGTAAATTTCTACTTTGAAATGGATATATGGCATACATAAGCATATGGCATACTGTTCAATACAGTAACTGTCATCCAAAATGTTGCTATAGTTTACATCATAACATCCCTCCAGAGTACTCTGTTATATTGACAACATGACTAAGTGATTTGACTGTCTTATCCGTAAACTATGACAAAAGGACTTGTCATTCTGATGACACTGACATGTTCATTGACACAGATATTTATTTTTGAGAGATTAACTAAGGATTTTGAGCAGGAGACTGGCTTTTGCAGGTTATCCATGGTGTTTTGCTATTTGTACGAGTTGTTTTGAGAAATGCACTTACTGTTTTGGAAATTGTGAGTTTGATTCGAGAAATGTACCAAAGCGACTGAGAAAAACTGTAAAATGCTTAAATCTCATGCCAATCCCGAGTACCCACAGAGCAGTACGAATCCCCATCTCCAAAAGTCCCCAGCCTGGTCATATCTGCAAAACAAAAAAATACAGCTTCCGATTCTCTCAGGAAAAACCAAGCTCCTGGAGGCATGCTGTGGGCGGAGCTATAATACTGATTTGTGTTGTTTCCAAAACATTCACTTATGTGCTGATTTCCAACAAAAGACAGAAATCTGATGCAGTTGTACTTACCTGACTGGGCTCTTCTACCATGTTTCAATAGCAAAACGAGGTGCAAATCCAGCGTCAACCTGGTCCTGTCTATAAAACATTCATCACTGAAATGACGAGAACAACACTTGCTACACTCCATTGCTGCCCCAGAAAAGCAACCGCATCCACGGTCCATGTAACGCTAGGTTTTTTGAGAAGCTGAGCGTGGTAAACCCTCCCCTCACATCTAAAACACACCTATCTGGAGACACTCTCAAACAAATGCTATGCAGCGCTGCCAACGATTTCCTGATGAAGCGTGTTTACGGGCGAGGTCTCGCTCTCCTCTGGTCGAGATGTGCATGAGCGTGCCCTCCCAAAAGAAATGCTCATAAGGAGTTCCACCATCGTCTACGTCATAGATCCATCATCGAAAAAACTACCGAAACTTGTACCACCCAGAAATAAGATTTCTCCACTCATCCAAATTGGCCATGTTTAGCATGAAAATCCATATCTTTAACACTGAACAACTCTGAATCCATGAAACACCATTGTAGACCCCCTTTAAGCAAACGTGTGACACATACGACCCCTTGCTGCGGCATGAGGAACATGTAATATGCATTAATGCTGTAGGTTGCATAATGGAGGGTGGTAGTCCAGCAGGGGAAGCATGCACCCTTCGGAAACTTAGAATGGCGTCCAGTATGAATGAAAATGCACCATAGAAACACCTCCATCAGAATAAAAATGCCTAAACCGAAATGGTAATCTGTTGAGAGGTAGGATAACCTTCTATAACCGAACTAAATTAAGATCCTGCCATGTAAACATGTTAAACTGATTACTTGTACCCATGTAATCACATCAATAGTCGGTCATCAGAATGGCAACGTGATGTCGGCAACGCTGTGCATTCAGTGATTAGTAGACACTAACATTACAGTAGAGACTGGGAAATAGTGGACAAAGATGATAAAATTCCAGTTATAAAATAATACACATTAGAATGGAATCTTGAATATCATGACCAGAGCAGAAAGCTGATGTAATAAGTGAAGCACAATTAACTGCTTTTCAGCTTAGAAAAAACACTATGGCTGCATCTGAAAACTTAGGCAGGTGACTTGCTGCCTTGCTGTCTAATCAGTCAATCACTTTGCAGGCAGCTTTTTTTTTTTTTTTTTCGTAGGCACCTCATGAAACGGATTTTGGACAGGCTTCTGAGGCGGAGTAATGGTTTAATGATCTACAGCAAAATATAAAGAGCTTTGGTTATAACTAAGTAGATATTTCATTACTGCAATATTAATTTCTCGCTAGAAATTACATAAGTGGAAAACGTTGTTCAGAAACATACATTTACACACAAACTGACCACCGACCGCAACTTTCAGACGCCATCTTTATTTTTTGGCTTAACTGTCACAGAATGGAACGCACGGGATTGTGGGATGTCAAAGGCAGCGAAGGATACATCTATGCTGCCTTCAAAAAACCGGCCAGATGAAGTCATCTCAGGAGACAGGAAATGAAGCTGACATTGATTTCAGACGTGCCTTGAAGTCTTCCTACCTTGGAATGCGACCTTCGAAGGCAGCATTTTTCAGTTTTCGGATGCAGCCTATGATAGTGAATAGCTCAATAAAAACACTTGACCAAAATTTGCCTGTCATTGTACTTGGTGAGAATCATGTATTTTACCATTAAAATTTACATTTATTTATTTATTTTTTTATATCATAATACAATTCATTTCAGAGCTGCATTAACAAAGGTCTTAGGCTACAGGCATTTCTTCTTGCTGAATTGACATGCCTTGGTGTTTTCCAGTTTCCTCTTCATGCCATTAACATTATTCTGGATGTTTTCAAGCCAGCAACATTACAGAACCTTTAATGTTCTCATGTCACACGACACGACAGTATCAATAATTCTGTGTAACATCTGAATGGATGAAGTGGTTTATCACTTTACATTGTTGCGCGAACGCAGCGCGGTGCAGGAGACTCTGCTCTTGCATGCAGCTGGCGGATGCAGTGCGTAGCGCCGCCTCACACTTTTTTGCAATTTGGTGTAACTTAGAAACGGTGCCTAAAGTGGGGGAGAATTCCCTCGCTACGGTGATAAGCTCCCACTCAACTGGACCAGAAATGTCCCGGTGCTCCCGATGGCATTTGAGCGGAGTTCTCTTGCTGCAGCGGACATGCACACTCAGTAGATGGGCAGGGAAATGTGAGATGACCGAACTGAAAATGCACCAATTACAACAAAGAATCACTAGTCACAACTGTATGGTACACCATTAAAGGGAACAATTCATGATAGTAAATTACAGACAAGTGGGTATACTTAATGGCCCCGACCACACCAGTGGTACGATAAAAGACGGCCTTAGTGTTTATGTGATCGTGTTCAGGCCACATGACTGAGCACACGAATGAACACTAGAGGTTCAATATTAGTCTGTTAATTCCAAGCAAGTGCGAGCAGCTATTAAAAATATTAATGCAACCCCGTTTTTTTTTCTCTCTCTCTCTCTCTCTCTGGTAATTTGCATGTCATCGTAGCCACTTATATCCTAAAATCGAAGCACGAGCACATGTAAACACCACATCGGATTAAATAACGTCTCATGTGGTCCACCAAATCTTTAAATCTGGATGAAGAAATAATAGGGTTATAATCTTATAACCCTATGTTTAGAAGCCATAGAGCGATAAATGCCTGCTTTTGCTAAATACAGCGAACCCCGGTTGAAACGCTTCCACGAGAATCCTGGTCTCGTTTAACCCTGTTCTCATGGCCTTATCGGCGTGTCCTTAGAGCGATTGCATGCTCTAGCTGCGTATTGCTCCAGGTGTATGAACACAGATGTATAAATGCTGCTGCAAATATGCTTAATATTCGTTCCTGCAACCGATGCAAAACCATGTTAACCACCAGGCAACATACACAGCGATATGGATTAAAAAGCATTCACTTATCTTAGATGCAGATTTCAGATGTTCTGAAACAAACTGCAACAGTTTGATTTGCAAGCAGCGATGCGATCAGTTAATTTCAAGCAGCAATGCTATGGAAGAGACGCTGGAGAATGGGAATTTAAATAGACCACAGGTGATAGCTGTCAAGACTGGATTGGTACACGTCAGGAACAGCTGACTGTTCAAGCATGCAAGCGTGACTAACGTGACCTGACTGAACCAACGCGATGCTCGATACTGTTCAGACAGAGGACAACACAAGAGTTACAGATTCTGACAATGGACTTATTTTCATCCTTGTGCCCATATTTCTTTTTCCTTTTCTATATCACAATGGCATTGTAAAGGGTTTTTTTATTTTTAATTTCTTAATTTTTTGGGTCAGACCACTAGTAAAAGTGTAACTGGGAATTCAATCCAGTCTCTTTCAGTCAATATCCCACATGCAGTAATGTGTAAATTTCTACTTTTTAAAATGGATATATGGCATACATAAGCATATGGCATACTGTTCAATACAGTAACTGTCATCCAAAATGTTGCCATAGTTTACATCAGAACATCCCTCCAGAGTACACTGTTATTGTCAGGACAGATAAGGACCCAAGAGCGGATGAGGCTGAAAATGGTAACTTTATTAACAGAAGAAAGGTGAAGGCCTAACGTCCAAAAAGAAACAAAAAAAACCCAACTCGGGGAAAAAAGGCTCAGTCTTAACTTCCCACTGAACATCGGGCAGGTAATGCGCTCAGCCTCCATGAGCGCCAGGAGAGGAAGGGCAACGAATCCAAAATGGTAGACAGGAGAGTGGTCGAGCAGATGGGGGGGTCAAGTGAGGTGCAGACAGGGCTGAGAACGGCGGGCAGCAACAAGGTCAAAAACAGTCCGGGTCGAGAACCAGAAGAGCAGTCCGAAATCCTCTGAGGGCAAAGCACAGGCTACACCAACCGGGCAGACAAACCAACGAGCGTACTGACCAGAAAGAAGGAACAGGGCAGAACCGAAACCAAAACGCCCAAACTTCACAGCACACACTGACCAGAAGGAGTGAAATCAAGCAGAATAAATAGGGTGAGTAACGAGATTGAGTGAGTGTATGTGAAAGAGAACGAGAGAGAGTGTGTGTGTGTGTGTGTGTGTCTGTGTGTGAGAGAGGGAGAGAGAGAGAGAGAGTGTGTTTGTGTGTGTGTGTGTGTGTGAGAGAGAGAGAGAGAGAGTGAGTGTGTGTGTATGTCAAAGAGAGAGAGGGTGTGTGTGTGTACGTGTGTGTTTGTGTGTGTGTGTGAGAGAGAGAGAGAGTGTGTGTGTGTGTGTGTGTGTGTGTGTGTGTGTGTGTGTGTGTGTGTGTGTGTGTGAGAGAGAGAGAGAGAGAGAGAGAATTTGAATTTTGAAAACACTTTTATTAAAATTTAAGTGTTTTAAAGCATTAAAAACAAACAATTTAAAATGAATTACATAAATTGAGTAAAATAAAGATTGTCATCTACAACAGAGCACAAAGCCCCTCCATAACACCAAACATCCTCAAACATGGCAAGACATGAAGTAACTTTATAAAACCTAAAATCAATCAAAATTCTTAACTTTACCATAGCACCAAACATAGACAGGATTCAACACAGATATAAAAGCATTTACAGCAATAATACAATGTAAAATCCTCCACAGCAAATCTCCAATTTTCTTATTTAATGGTGGCTTGTAAAAAGTTTTTTTACAATTTGGTTTAAAAACTTCATCCAAACCTAACACAATTCGCCAAGGTGTGTCAGTCTTTCCATTTAATGTTTTTTTATTAAAACATTTCACACATGACTTGTACAATATCTTGCCCTTCGCTTCTTCAAGGTCCATGACCACTACTTTTTCTGAATCCAGAAAAATTCCACCTTCCTCCTCTAAAATAGGTGAAACAGTCAAACTTGGAAAAAAATCTTTATCATTGGGAGTAATTTCTCCCTCACCATGTTTCTTAAGTAATTCGGTCTCTTCCACTGTAAGGATAGTCTGTATCTTCCATAGTATTTTTTCAATCACTCGAGTGGATCTAAACCCCAATTGTGTTGCCACCGTATCCACTTTCATAAAATCTGGTCCTGCCAGACTCGTTAATTGACGAAGAGTCACCACTTTTGCCTTTACAAAGGCTTTTGCCAGTGACATTGATGCATTAGTAATGTCCAGTCTTGCACCATAAAGCAATGGCTCTTCCAAAAGCCAATACAACAATGTGGGATTGCTTCTCCTTTGGAGTTTAAAAAGACTCCAAACTTTAAAAAGATTCAGATAAAAACTGGAAATTTCTCCACATTTAAAGTTTTTGGGTCCAATAAAAATAAGGATTTGTCCAGATTTAGACCTGCACCAGTTTTTAAAACAGCACTTGCCACTGGTCTCCAACTTACAGACTCTGGGCCTGTCAGGAAACGTTGTATAAATTGTAGACGAAATGTTGCTGTCCTACTTTGTAGATGCACAAGTGCTTGACCACCTTCTTTCTTTGGTAATTACAAGATGCTATGAGTCACCCAGTGCACCTATCCCAGAAGAAGTCTATCAACATCGATTGTATCTTAGCAAGAAAAAGTAGTGGTGGGTCAACACAAGTCAGTCGATGCCAAAGAGATGAAGCAACAAGATTATTAATAATAAGAGTTCGACCCCTATAGGACAATATTTTCTTAATCCACTTCCATTTATCCAGTCTACCCTTTATTTTCTCAGTCATCCATTCCCAATTTTTTAATTGAAAAGACTCATCCCCCAAATAAACTCCCAAATATTTTAACCCATCTTTATTCCATGTCAGACCACCAGGGAGTTTGAGGGGTGCTGTTATCCACTCTCCCACCAAAACAGCTTCACTTTTTGACCAATTCACTTTTGCAGCTGATACCATTTCAAAATTATCCAAAGTATTCGTTAAGAGGTTCACATCATTTTGCTCTTTTACAATTACAACAATATCTTCAGCATAAGCTGATAAAACAAAAGTACTTTCACAGTTCCTCAATTTGAGCCCTTTCAATACCCTTCACAAACTTTGCAAAAGTGGTTCTATTGCCAATGTATAGAGCATGCCTGATAATGAACAACCTTGCCTCACTCCATGCTGAACTTTAAAAGGAAAACACAAGCCACCATTAAATTTCGACATACTCTCAATGTCATTATATAATACTTTAATATAACCTTTAAAAACCAAATTAAACCCAAAGGCATCTAGAGTCTTCCATAAATAATCATGCTCTACTCGATCAAATGCCTTTTCTTGATCAATGGAAATCAAGCCAAAATTAACACCACAAATCTTTGAAAAATCCATCAAATCTCGGATTAAAAAATGTTATCAAACATAGATCTTCCAGGCACACAATAGAATTGGTCGGGACTAATTATGCCATCTAAAACTTTCCCTAATCTAATTGCCAATACTTTAGACAAAATTTTGTAGTCAGAGCACAGTAATTTTTAATTACTCCAATTTTTAATATCACTCAAATCTCCTTTCTTTGGGAGGAGTGTAAGAACTGCTCTCCGACTACTTAGTGGTATAAAACCACCGACCAAACTATCACTAAGAACTGCAAGCAAGTCTTCTCCTATAATGCCCCAGTATGCTTTATAGAATTCAAAAGGAATCCCATCTATCCCTGGAACTTTCCCGTTTTGCGTACTCTGGAGAGCTTCATACAGTTAATTAAAGTTATATCTTCACTAAGTTTTGCATTGGCACTTTCTGAAAATTTTGGCAGATCTTCAAAGAAGAAACCATCAACCTCTTGATCTATCCTATGATCAGAACTATAAAGATTTTTATAAAATGTTACTGCTCTTTTCCTTATTTTGACTGGGTCTGATAACAGAACCCCAGCTTCAGACCTTAAATTCTGAATATACCGTCTTTGACCAAAAAAAACTTTGATGGAACATCCATCCGGGAAGTCGTGGCCTAATGGTTAGAGAGTTGGACTCCCAATCGAAAGGTTGTGAGTTCGAGTCCCAGGCTGGCAGGAATTGTGGGTGGGGGGAGTGCATGTACAGTTCTCTCTCCACCTTCAATACCATGACTTAGGTGCCCTTGAGCAAGGCATGGAACCCCCAACTGCTCCCCGGGCGCTGCAGCATAAATGGCTGCCCACTGCTCTGGGTGTGTGCTCACAGTGTGTGTGTGTGTGTTCACTGCTCTGTGTGTGTGCATTTTGGATGGGTTAAATGCAGAGCACAAATTCTGAGTATGGGTCACCATACTTGGCTGAATGTCACGTCACTTTCACTTTTTTTTTTTTCACTTTCATCTGCTCTACATCCTAGAAACGTGATCTGACCAATGCCCCTTGTGCCTTTCTTTTATAGAATTCAGACAAAGCTGATCTTTTCATGAAAAGGGAATCTAAATGGTCTTGATTTCCTGTTTCTTGAATTAAAACTTGATTTCCATAATTTCCTATTCTAACTTCTTTATAGACTGAGTTAAAAAACTTGTGACATTAAGAGTATATTGTTGACATAGTTGCCTAATATTTACTTTCCCAATGTCCCACCATTCCTGTAAAGAGGAAAAAAGATGTTTTTGTTCTCTAAAAGACTCCCAATAAAACCTAAAAACATCTTTAAACTTTAAATCTGACAACAATGTCACATTAAAATGCCAATAAGAACTACTTATTTTAACAGAACTAATAATCATTCTACACACAACCAAACTATGGTCAGTGAAACCAACTGGAAGAATTGAGCCATTTACAAAAAAACTAATATGATGTTTGAAAACATAAAATCTATCTAATCGTGCCATTGACAACACATTTTCACGAACATGCGTCCATGTGTATTGTTTAACATTATGATTAAAATTTCTCCATACATCACAAAGCTCATTCCCTTCTATCATTTGTATCAGTTTCCGGCGTGAAGCCATATGTGGTTCTACATGATTCCTATCTATATTTCTTTCGACACAATTACTCGCAGATCAAGTGACCAGACTTTTTGCAAGAAAAACACCTCATCGTGTCAGTTGTTACAAAAACGGTGTAATCAAAATCATCCACTTTAAATTTAAAATTTACGTCAAGATCAGTTCTATTTCCGTTCAGAATCATATACATGAAACGTCTAAAAGACATTACATGTTTCACTAACTCCGATTTGCATCCTATAGCGATCTTTTTTATGGGAGCAATCAGTTTGCCAAAGCGTGACAATTCCTTCATCAACATCTCATCTTTAATAAAGGGAGGTACATTTGAAATGGTGACTTTTTTAGCGGGAGTAGAAAGAGGCAGTACTGGAGTAAATAAACCACGTATGTTTATTCCCTTTCCAACAACTTCATTCACTTTCTCTACTGTATTTAGGAACAGAACAATTGAGTTATTCATTTTGGACGCCGCTAACACACACTCATGACCCACTACATCACCGACAGCTACACTACACTCCTCCACACTCCCCACAGCCACCACCTTCACCGCGTGAGTGAATCAAGAAACTTAACCCCTTGAGTCGCCATGCTTCCCAGTGCAAAGGACTGGTTTAAGCAGGCGCTCAGTTAAGCTTCTCCGCTAATTTCACAACAAACAAAACAAAAACACACACAAAAAAGAGAGGAAATATCTTTTAAAGCCGCAGCGGGCACAAAAAAAGACCACACACACTCACCACACCACTCACTCTGCTCAACAAACGCCCGCTCATGCGCACAGAGAGAGAGAGAGAGAGAGAGTGTGTGTGTGTCTGAGTGTGTGTATATGTCAAAGAGAGTGTGTGTGTGTGTGTGTGTGTGTGTGTGTGTGTGTGTGTGTGTGTGTGTGTGTGTGTGAGAGAGAGAGAGTGTGTGTTTGTGTGTGTGAGAGAGAGAGAGAGTTTGTGTGTGTATGGGTGAGTGTGTGTGTGTGTGTGTGTGTGTGTGAGAGAGAGATAACAAATGCTATATAGAGTAAACCTAGCGTAGACTATTTTTCTGGTGTATTTTTTAGACCTTGAAGAACATGGCCTCTCTTGACTTGCCACGTTTAAGTCTGCAATTCTAGTTTTACTAGATCTTAGTGCGGCATTTGATACTGTTGATCACACTATCTTGGTTTCTCGTCTTGAGAAATATGTAGGAATCCAAGGAGTGGCTCTTCAGTGGTTTAAGTCGTATTTATCAAAAAGCTATGCAGGAAATTTTGGGGAATTTTTATCGACCTTGGCTCCTCTCACATGTGGTGTCCTGCAAGGGTCTATTCTTGCCCCACTACTTTTCTCTTTATATATGCTCCCTTTGGGGTCCATTTTTACAGTTTTTCTCAGTCACTTTGGTACATTTCTCTAATCATCCTTGAGATTTGCAAAACAGTAAGTGCATTTTTCAAAACAACTCGTACAAAGAGCAAAACACCACGGATTACCTGCAAAAGCCAGTCTCTTGCTCAAAATCCTTAGTTCCTCTCTCAAAAATAAATATCTGTGTCAATGAACATGTCAGTGCCATCAGAATGACAAGTCCTTGTGTCATAGTTTACGGATAGGACAATCAAATTGCTTAGTCATGTTGTCAATATAACAGAGTACTCTGGAGGGATGTTATGATGTAAACTATGGCAACATTTTGGATGACAGTTACTGTATTGAACAGTATGCCATATGCTTATAATAATAATAATAATAATTCATTATATTTATATAGCGCTTTTCTAGACACTCAAAGCGCTTTACATAGACAGGGGGTATCTCCACATCCACCACCAGTGTATGCCATATATCCATTTCAAGAGTACAAATTTACACATTACTGTATGTGGGATATTGACTGAAAGAGACTGGATGGAATTCCCAGTTACACTTTTACTAGTGGTCTGGCCAAAAAAAAACCCTTTACAATGCCATTGTGATATAGAAAAAGAAAAAGAAATATGGGCACAAAGATGAAAATAAGTCAATTTTCAGAATATGTAACTCTTGTGTTGTCCTCTGTCTATACAGTATATGCTTTCCAACTGAAGATTCATGAGATGAACCTTTGAGCTATTTCAGAGAAATGGTTTATCATTGGTTTATCATCTACATTCTCTTCATTAGTAAAGATTCACTTGCACAATTCATGCCAAATTGACAAAAAGTCTAATAATAATTTGTAAAAAAAAAAAAAAAAAAAGTGTGCTTGGCAATTTATGACAACTAGATTAACCATTTTGCATTTAATGACTTATACGATGAACTAAAGACTAGATGTTTTGAGGAGTAAGTCTATTGCACATAAAACTTTATACAGTTTTTTTTCGATTGCTAAACGACAGTGAGCACATCTGGAGCATCAAACACCAATACAGAAAATACTCACTTTTCATTTTTACAGTTTGAACTATTTCTGTGACTTCATAAGTCATATTTTCTTCAAAGAAAAGAGTGACATTCTTTCACATGATTTATTTACATTTTTAGAACATAATTCTTTAAGGTAAATGAAAATTAGCAGTTCGCTTCAATAGTCTGCAGTAATTTACAGAATTACAGTAATGAGAAAAAAAGGTAGAAACTAAAAGTACATACTGTAATTCGAACAAATAATTTTCAGGGCTAATCCTGGAATTGCAATCAGCAGTGTTTGAAAGGCACAAGGCTGAAATCTATTCTGTTTTGAATGTGTGGCTCACAGTTTTGACAGCAGCGTGTTAGCATTTGAACAAAGTGCTGTAAATCCAGTGTTGTGCAGGTTGTGGTTAAAGTCGTGGGATAAGAGTTTTGAAAACTGTGTTCAAGCAATGAAAAACAAACTAGAGTTTGGTCCACATGAACTGCTGCTGTGCAGACTGTAGTTAGAGTTTTGCACATTGTGACTCCAGTTGTGCCCACTGTCGTTTAGCAATAAAAAAAACTGTAATTCAAATGGGCATTGAAACATGCCAACTTTTTGTTTTTACTCAGAATTTATAGTTGTATGTTGTTGTTTTTATTTTTTTTATTTTTATTTTTTTATATATTTTTTTCTACAGCACCTTGGGCAGCAGCTGTTGTATTAATGTGTGCTTTATAAGTTAAATAAACAAACAAGTCAGTTAAAAAAAATATATATATATAATACTAATAAAATAAAAACAATTGTTTATTATAAAAACAGCATGTATTGGAAAGGTATGATGTGAATAATAACATAATTTTCATTTGGGTGTCACCTTTATATAACAATACAGATTATGCCAAAGCACTTTGCATTATTAAAAAGGAGCATGTCGGGTCTCGGGGCTAATCACCTGCCTTTGGGGTTGCGTGTGTGTGTTGTGTGTTTGGATGGTTTTACAGTTCGCCTCAAACTGTTTCGATGGTTTGAGTTTTCCCCGTCCTCCTTGTTTCTCCATTTGTTACTTAATTGTTTGACACCTGGTCTCCATTTCTTATAATTGCTCCCCTTTATAATTCCCTGTATTTCTCTGTCCGTTGTCTTGTTACTCGTACCAATAGCTCCGATCTACTAGCTGGTCTGTGTACTCACCTTGTCGTGTCTTGTCTTCAGGCTCCAGTGTCTTTAGCTGTTTTGCTCTGCCTCCTGTTCTCATGAATGCAGTACTCCTAGAAGATTCCAGCTCTCATTTCTCTAGTTCTCGGCTGTCGAAAGAGCTGTCGCTCGGTGTAGCGATCCGGTCCGCCGACCTCTCATTCTCTCCCTCGGGTTCCGGCATTCCTCGACCCTACGAGTTAAACTGTGGAACGATACTCATCTGCTTTGTCTCATCTGCTTTCAATAAAGCTCAGTGTAAATCCGCAACTGAATCCAGCCTGTTTCTCCTGATAGAACAGTCTAACCAACATATGGATTCAGCGGGATCTGATCCACTTCGCTTGGCTCTCGTACAGCAGGGAGTTTTATTGGGTCAGCATGCCACCCAGTTCAACACCACCGCGCAGGATGTGGACGCTCTCAGCGCTCGTGTCACTGAACTCCTCACACGGGTGGATAGCCTTCAGCGAGAGGCGATGAGCCGGGGTTGCTCCCTTCGCACCGGTATGACCCAGGATTCCGAACCCCATGCCAACAATCCGCCGGTCTACGATGGCGATCCGAATGCTTGGATCGCCATCGTAGACCGGCGGATTGTTGGCCTTTCTTTCCCAGTGTTCGCTGGTGTTCTCTCTGCAGCCCCGACGTTGCGCTAATGAAGAAGCCAAGGTGGCTTATGTCCTTACACTTCTTTCGGCCTTGCCCGCGAGTGGGGAATCACCGTATGGAGATGGCGAGCTTCCTGTTGTGCCACTTTCGCGGATTTCAGTCAGGAGATGGCCAAGTTGTTCGTTCGCTCAGCTCAGGGTGATGAGGCGGCGGCTCAGTTATCAAGGCTGTCACAGAGGAGGAACTCAGTCACGGATTATGCCATCCAGTTCCAGACGTTAGCCACGGCGTGTGGCTGGAACGAGATCGCCCTGCGCCCATGTTTTCTCTACACTCCGTGTAGAGGGCCGTCTCAACCGCCGCCGCAAACTCCTGCTCTGTGGCGCCACCTGGAGTCCTCTTCAGCCAGTGCAACCTGTCGTTAGCTCTCAGAGGAGGAAGCCATGCAATTGGGTCGCCTTCGGCTTATGCCGCAACAGAAGCAAGAACGTCTGTCGTCGGGGGTGTGTCTATACTGTGGCAAGGGAGGCCACTACGCCCTTCAGTGCCCGTGAAAAGCCAGGGCTCACCAGTGAGGCGGAGAGTCCTGGTGGGCACTGTTCACGCCTCAAGCTCTCCAGCAGCACGCACTCAGCTGCCATTTCAACTTTCTTTTCAGAGTGATTCTCAGACTGGTCTCGCCCTTGTGGATTCGGGGGCTGAGGGGAATTTCCTCGATGCTGCGACTGCCCACAGTTGGAACATCCCACTCATTCCTCTGGCTAGTCCCGTATCGGCATGCTCATTATCGGGCAGTCCCCTTACCACCGTCACCCATGTCACACCAAGGGTTAGTCTTCATATCACTGGCAACCATTGTGATCAGATTGAACTATTTGTCATTGATTCCCCGAAGGCTCCTTTAATACTAGGGCACCCATGGTTACTTAAGCACAACCCACACATTGACTGGGTTATTAATTCAGTTTTAGCCTGGAGTCAGTCTTGTCACGTGTCGTGTTTGGGTGCTGCTTTTCCTCCTGTCTCTGTGTCTTGTGTTTCACAGGGCAAAACGTTATTTAACACCCTTTCGGGACACTACGAGTACTTGGTTCTTCCGTTTGGTCTTACCAATGCTCTGGCCGTTTTCCAGAGGCTCGTCAATAGTGTGTTGGGTGACATGATTAACCAATTTGCCTTTGTGTATTTGGATGATATCTTGATTTTCTCTCCCTCTCTCCAATTACACACCCAGCATGTTAGACAGGTTCTCCAGCAGTTGCTAGAAAACAAGTTGTTTGTCAAGGTGGAGAAGTGCGAATTCCACGCTGAGTCTGTTACGTTCCTTGGCCACATCATTTCTAGAAGAGGGATTAAACTTGACCCCGCTAAGATAGAAGCAGTCGCCCAGTGGCCTTTCTCTGTCGGTTGTCAGACTGTTGTTACTCGTACCAATAGCTCCGATGTACTAGCTGGTCTGTGTACTCACCTTGTCGTGTCTTGTCTTCAGGCTCCAGTGTCTTTAGCTGTTTTGCTCTACCTCCTGTTCTCACGAATGCAGTACTCCTTGAAGATTCCAGTTCTTATTTCTCTGGTTCTCGGCTGTCGAAAGACCTGTCGCTCGGTGTAGCGATCCGGTCCACCGATCTCTCATTCTCTCGCTCGGGTTCTGGCATTCCTCGACCCTACGAGTTAAACTGTGGAACAATACTAATCTGCTTTGTCTCATCTGCTTTCAATAAAGCTCAGTGTAAATCCGCAACTGAATCCAGCCTGTTTCTCCTGACAGAACATAGTGTCTAATAATGCAAAATGACATCAGTAAACACTCAATTTTCAGTTAAAGGCAGTTCGTCATTGAACTCAGTGATGTCATCATCCAGCTCAGTTCAGTTTATATAGTATTTGTGCAATCAAGTCGACGATATCGCTGGATATTAACCCTTATGCATTGTTGGGGACGTTTTCGTCCACTAAGGGGTAAAGTTGAGTCTTATTTTGGCCACAACTTTCTCTGTGTTCGAGCTAATGGAATGATTTTTGGTGACAAATCTTATTTTGACCAATATTTTGGGAAAATGCTTTGAAATTTTTCATAAAATCAACGGTACACTGTGGGCAAATTCATTACCCTTTCGTTATGTTCGTGGATGAAAACATCCACTAAATTAAACTGCTGTAAAAATGTATCAGATAATTTTTTTTTTTTGCATAAATATATTAATCAACATCAGTCCTGATCAAAACTACCAAATGTTTAAAAAAAATCCATGATTTAAACTCTTTAATTACCAAGTTCATGAATGATGTCACTGATTTGGGAAAAAAAAAAAACACAAAATTACATATTTTCAATATAAAAAGTGATTGTGGACTGGCTATTTTTTACCTTTTATCACAGTCTTGGGCATGCCAAAGATTGGTAACAATATTGGCTTTGATGCATTTTTAGTTTTTGTGCAGCATTAGATTTTATTTTTTTCTCCCTCATTTGTTGTTGGTGGCTGTTTTTGCCCCATTGACTTCCATTATAACGACATTCTTTTGCATAAATCTATTAATCAACTTCAGTCCTGATCAAAACTACCAAATGTAAAAAAAAAAATCCAAGATTTTAACTCTTTAATTACCAAGTTCATAAATGGTGCCACTGATTTGGGAAAAAAACACACAAAATTACATATTTTCAATAGAAAAAGTGATTGTGGACTGGATATTTTTTTACCTTTTATCACAGTCTTGGGCATGTCAAAGATTAGTAACAAGATTGGCTTTGATGCATTTTTAGTTTTTGTGCAGCATTAGATTTTATTTTTTTTCTCCCTCATTTGTTGTTGGTTGATGTTTTTGCCCCATTGACTTCCATTATAACGACATTTTTTGATTGGAAAGCCATGACACCATATAATCATGCATTCTTGATTGTTTGTGGTTTTCCCTTTTGGGAAGAGGTAAAATTTGTTATTTTTACAGTTGATCACTAGGTGGGACCATTAACCCTTTATATAGGCCTGTGCAAAAAAAGGCTTTGTTTCTGGCTTGTATATGGAGTTATATGGAGTATAACAGCAAATTATAGTGTTTTTGTGTGTGAGAGATTCTTGATTATTGGTGGTTTTCCCTGTTGGGAAGAGGTAACATTTGTTACTTTTTACAGTTGATCACTAAGTGGGACCATTAACCCTTTAGATAGGCCTGTGCTAAAAAGGCTTAGTTTCTGGCTTGTGTATGTAATTATATGGAGAATAACAGCAAATTATAGTGTGTGTGTGTGTGAGAGAGAGAGAGAGAGAGAGAGAGAGAGAAAGAGAGGGTGTGAGAGAGACCTTTGTGCACTTACCTTGATGTATCTGAAAAAATCCAAATATGCAACTCATGCTCTCAGAACTACATGGAGTAAACAATAAAAAAAGAAGTGTGTTTATGCACCTGCTGCCTTTTGATGGTGAAAAGTATGGATGGCCTATGTGTGAAATGCTCGTCTTTTCTTGATGGTAAAGCCAGTTTAAAACCTTAAAATCCTGTAAAAAAATCTACTTTGCACCAAATTTATGAACATAATGTATTATGAACCAAAATGCAATACCAACTTCAAATAAGCTGCAGCTCGCTGGAGGGGTCAAGCTGCATAATAATTTCTAAAACTTTGGTACAAGTCAAGCCCTTTCTGGTTTTGCTTGCTGCTCTTCTCACCATTAAATGACCGGCACGGTGTTTAAATCCACGTACTTTGCTTTTGTTTAGTCTATACTTACCACCACCATTAAAAGGCAGCAGGTGCATAAATACACTTTTGTTTACTCCATGTAGTTCTGAGAGCTGAGGTGTACATTTTGATTTTCTCAAATACATCAAGGTAAGTGCGCAAAGGTCTCTCTCACACTCTCTCTCTCTCTCTCTCTCTCTCTCACACACACACACACACACACACACATACACACACAATATAATATGCTGTTATACTTAATATAGCTTCATATACAAGTCACAAAAACTGCACAAAAACTAAAAATGCATCAAAGCCAATGTTGCTTCTAATCTTTGACATGCCACAATTATTTTTATATTGAAAATAAGTCATTTTGTGTGTTTTTCCCCCCAAATCAGTGACTTCATTTATGAACTTGGCAATTAAAGAGTTAAAATCTTGGATTTTTTTTTTAAACATTTGGTAGTTTTGATCAGGACTGAAGTTGATTAACAGATTTATGCAAAAAAAAAATTGAACAAAAAAATATGAATCTGATACATTTTTACAGCAGTTTAATTGAGTGGATGTTTTCATCCCGAACATAACAAAAGGGTAGGGAATTTGAACAATGCACAAGTGTCCCCACCTAAGCAAGCCAGAGGAACCCAAACACCATTGGAGACAGAATGGAGAAAAAACCTCAGGCTCAGTCAGGGGTCAGTTCTCCTCTCACCAGATGAAACGAGCAGTTCAATTCCAGGCTGCAGCAAAGTCAGATTGTGCAAAAACTATCCATTTATTTGAGGCCATGGTGCTAAACAGTTTCTGCTCTATTGTTTAACGTTAAGATTTGTAAAATGTTAAGATTTTTTTTTAAGTTGTGTATGTCTCTTATAAATTGTCAGTGCTCTGTAAAAGCATGACTCTTATTATTCTTGTAGATTTCCCTCTCCGTGCTTTGCTCCTCATCTGTTCCCTCTGGAACGCTCCAGTAGATGATTACAGTAATTGACTGCAATGACTTCATCTTTGTTTTTCTAATTGAAGCCTCTCATACCAATAAACCCAAATCCCTGTTGAGATTTGTGTGTGTGTGGGTGCATGTGTATATGGGTGTAAAGTGTGTGTGTGTGTGTGTGTGTGTGTGTGTGTGTGTGTGTGTGTGTGTGTGTGTGTGTGTGTGTGTGTGTGTGTGTGTGTGTGTGTGTGGTGTATGTGTATGGGGGGGTGGACATATGTGGAGCTTATTAAGTGTACAAGATACATTTTTCTCATACAGTATTCTGAGTTATGCTTCACTAAAGTATCAACATATCTCAAACATTTCTCATTAAATCCTTACGAGAAATAAAAATGCACTGTTGACATACAGTAAGAAAATGTGAGTGCCTTTGGAAAACTTGAAGCCAATTTCAGATACTTTTTAATGGATTACACAGTGGTGTCAAAAGTATTGGCATTCATTACTCAAGTAGAAGTATAGATACTAGGGTTTAAAAAGACTTTCGTAGAAGTTGAAGTTTCAACTCAAGCTTTTTACTCGAGTAAAAGTGTAAAAGTATTGGTTTAAAAAACTACTTAAAGTATAAAAGTAAAAGTAATGTAAGGAAAAAAAATGCCATTAAGAACAAAAGCTTGGGCCGTGCCACAGGGGCCTAATCTGCACTACCCCACCTCCTCAAAAAAAAATTTTTTCTAAAGGCTATAGGCCAAATGACTATAATGTTATATTAAAATGTTCATGTTGAAAAATTTGGGATGCACTAGGTTACCTGTTTCAGCCGCATATATGCCCATTGAAAATGAACCCACTTTAGTACAATGAAAATACATTAAAGAGCTAGAGATATGATGACTAGATGCCTATAAGTATTGTTATGGTGCAAAAAGTCAAACTTCAGAGGCATGTCATCAGTAACCTTTAATGGAATGTAAATGTACATCCAAGCTTAGCTGCAGGAATCTGCGAGGGCAATGGACAAGAACATTGGTGTACCCAGGGCAGGCTTAGTAACAATTACCCTTGTATGGTTGTCTATATACAATAAACATTAGTGATGTCAAAATGAATGATTAATCCAAGTGATTAATCAAAAACTAAAAATGACTAAAAATCCTGATATCTTCTTGATTGATAGCTTCCTGTATTCGCTACATACATCTGCTATGTCCAGTGTTCGGGGGGGAACGAGTTACAAAGTTGGTATAGCCTGCTTATCACAACATTGTCATTTGCGTCTTCAATCGAAAACGCTAATTTATTAAAACGTCTCGCTACCGAACTACCTACAGTAGCTTAATTTGTGGAGGATGAAGAGAAAGCACCCATTTGGTAAATGAGCCAGTGAGAAATAATAACTTTTAAGTAGGGTCCAGTGCCTTTTTGATAGTTTTAAAATGGTACCGGCGCCTAAACGGTGCCTAAACAGATACTTAAAAAAAAGAACCACAAAATGAACTATGGATAACATTAAAGAACATTACAAATATTTAAAATAAATCCATAGCTTTCAGCTTGGATGCTCTCATTTCTCAAGTTGTGCTTCCCTTACTCTAAGGCTAATAAATGTATTTCACAATCTGGGTCATTATTTAATACAAAACCACACATAATGTTTCTACTGTATCTCTGTTACTTACTCTGATATTTAGTTCAGATGAGTGCCGTCCGTCACTGTCTTTAATCAGTTCTGTGAATTACTGTATGCTCATTCTTTATAAAGTAGCAACAATGTCGTTTTTAAAATACAGTACTGTGCAAAATTCTTTTACACATTAGTATTTTCACCCCAAAAAAGGGTTTTAGGCCAATTATTTATATCTTTTGCTGTAGTGTGTCAGTAGGAAATATCAGTTTGCCATTCATTTTAATAATAATCTAGTGCGATTTTAAATGCACAAGCAGTCTGACAACGGCTAAATGAATGTTTGGAAATGTAAACTGATATTTTATACTGACACACTTCAGCAAAATATATAAATAACTGGCCAAACACCATTCTTTTTGGTGAAAATACTAACGTGCCTAAGACTTTTACACAGTAGTGTATGTATAAAGTATGTATGATTAAATTAAGTATATTTAAATAAATGTAATTAAAGTATGCGTTCGTTCATATGTGTTAAGGGCTAGATTTTCGCTGGAGGAAACAACTGTGGTGTGATGAGCAGTGACAAGCGAAAACTTTACAGTAGATGTGAAACAGACTCGTGACCTTTTGTAAACTGTATTTATGATAAAGAACTGCACAGATACGGATATTCTAACGATCTATCGATCTGTGATTTGTGTCATGTGCAGGTGCGATGGATCGCGTACAAACCAATAGGGTGTCGGGATGGTACTTCTCATCCAACCACAATCAAATTCACTCCATCCGGATGGTGCGATTTATCTGGATAGGTTTTTTTTTTTTTTTTTGAATGATGACAAGCCGGAATGAAATAGCAGTAACGAAGCTATTTTTAAAAAGTAAGGAGTAGAAAGTACAGATACTTGCGTGAAAATCTAAGGAGTAGAAGTAAAAAGTCGGCTGAAAAATTATTACTCAAGTAAAGTAGGCTATAGATACCCCAAATTTCTACTTAAGTAATGTAACGAAGTATTTGTACTTCGTTACTTGACACCTCTGGGATTACATGATTACATATCGTTCACTCAAGGGCAATAAATGATTCATAAATTAGTTATTTTAAAAAATCCCACTGTTAAATCAGTAAGAACCAAGCTTCTGAATTTGAGGGGAAAAGCACCTCTCTAGCCTTTATTGGCCTCAAATTCAGAAGCACGGTTTGCTAATTTGTTTTCACAACAATTTTAAATATAGTAATGTGTAGCTGTGATGTGTCTTCATCATATCCAGTGACCTTCAGTAACTCCTGATTACTTATATACAATATTTCAGACTTGGAAGACGTGTTATTTTTTTTTTTTTTAAGGGACAATACACATTAATTAACAAGAGTAAACCAGTAAGCCAGATTTAGTCTTTCAGGCTAATTTTCATCTGCAGTGCATGCAGTCATTATGTGTATTAATGCTTGTTCATACAATACGAGGATTCCTAAACATTTTTGTCAGCCAAACCCCTTTAAAATAAAATATTTACTTTAAATATCTCTGAGGAAGTTACAGTAAGGTTTCAATAATTTAACAACACATCTACACATTTACAGTTGACATATAATGGTCACATTGACATGCAGGTGAACAAATAAAATATTTAAATTTTTTGTATTCAAGTATTTAAATTATTGCAGGATTTTCATAAACTCACATAATAATTTATAATGTTGATATAAAAAATTTTTATATGGTACATTTAAAACAAGTTTGATGAAAAGTAGTCTAATTTCTGTTTCCGTCATGTAATCTCTGTAAGAAGAAACAATTTCTGCTGCCTTTTTGTTGTTGTTGTTCTAATTAATCTTAGCTTTTTCCCGCATTACCCCAGCACTGATTCAACAGCTAGTTTCAAATTGTGAGGGTTATGAAACAAAACAACTTGTGTTTCTCTAATAGCAGATAAATGAATGAAGCCATTTAATGCTGCTCAATGCCACCTCATTCATTTCACGGCCAGCCTCACACATATCCAGCTTCAAACCACCGCTGCTGAGCTCCGGTCAAAAATAGCTCCTGGGTTTAATGCAGACATCATTTTCTATTAGTCTAAGGAGGTATTTTTCTTTGCTAGTGAAAACATTTTCTCAGCCGTTTGCCATTTAGTCCAGTTCTTTCTCTCACTCTACATCAGTCCCTTTTGGTCTTCACATCTGTCCATTTCTGTGTTGAACGTTCATGTACCTAGCCTAATATACCATTAATTCTGCCTTTTATAAATACTGGACTACAGTACGAGTCACATGTCAAAAGTGGCCTGCTGCATTGAATTTGTGTGAAATATTAAAATCAAATTCTAAAATGTGTTTATTAAAAGAGGTTCATTACTGCCAACGAAAGACGTGTTGGTGGGCCACTGCTGCAGGTAAGAAATAATTACCTGAATAGTTTGAATTAAAGAGATATTAACAATTACATCACAGTTTCCATCATTTAGTGTGCCAGACTCAGTTCAACCATATACGTAGATGTGAATATGGAGTTAAGTAACTAGAGACTGTGAGAAGGTGTTGTAAATAAATCCTACGTGTCACAAAATGCTTTTATAAACCAATAAATATTTCAAATGTTCAGTAAAAGAGCTTTGTTTATTATATGATGGACTTTTTCCACATAAAAGTAGTTTATTCAGTCAACTTCTCCTTTAAAGTGATGTATATTTGGAGTCTGCAACCAAAAACAGGATTTTCTTTTTTTTTTATTTCTTTTTTTTTATGGTTCGGTTAATGATGTTACCCATTCATTTCTGTCAACTCGAGGCTCACTGTGAAAAGTGCCTGTGGCGACATTTCTGCAAAATGATAATGTGGCTTCTTGTACATTTTGTGCAAATGTAAAAATTAAATGTCCAGTGAGCTGTGCTTAAAGATTAATTGCATTAAAAAAAAAAAATTACCACCTAAACTTAACCTAAAACCATTTGCAGAAGCGTTTGCTAACTCTAACGCATCTAATTATTTTATTAGCAATAATCATAATTTGGAGTTTAATAAATAAATAAATTGAATAACACTGAAGTCCTTTACATGTGCTTAAGTATCAAACACATTAAAAAAAGTGTACTTCAACACCAGATTATTAAAACCTAATGATTTAAAATGTACTTTAAAGTAAAATGATTAAATTGTGCATGTTTAAAAGTGAATTCAAGTGTGTTAAGAAACAGTCATGAAGTGTACTCTGTAAATGCACATCAATATTATATTATCTGCAAGTACAGTTTGTAAAATATACTTTTAAGATTTGAAGCAGTGCACATTCAGTTCAATTCAGTGCACTTCTTTTCACACATTAACACACATTTGTGATTTTACATCATCAAAGAATAATGAAATATTATAGCATCTGACAAGTAATAAAACATGCACCGTCACAGCTGAAAAGCTTTAATATGATTTCAACTTAACAAAGTCTCCACTTCACTATTGCTGGTTAAAAGTAGATAAACAGCTACACTACTGTGCTGTGAACACTTGATGTAGTACATGAGGAACCTACAGCTATAAACAACCCAGAATGCACCACTACAACTCACTCAATAGAGAGGCATTTCGAGAAAATCAAACAAGTAAGAAGTACTATCTTACTTCTATCTACATGTCTAGCTTTCTCACTTTCTTTTTTTTTAATGGTGGAAAAAAATAGGGTTTTTTTCTTGTGTCCTGCTGTACATTTAAACATCTTTTATGTGAAATATCTTATTCTGGCCAGTTTTAAATAAAAAATAACATGCATTTTTGTGGTCCTTCTTATTTTGTTAAAATAATTACCAATTTGTAGATTCTGCAATGTGTATGTAAAAATTTGACCACAACTGTATATCATACATACAAAGGATGACACTATACATCACTAAATTATAAATAAAAAACAAATTAGGTAAAATGTTCCTCTGAGCATATAAAACATTACTGTCATTTCTTTTTCCTTTAAATATAAAGATCAGACACAATTCTCATAAAAGTATGATTTTATGTGCTACATGTAGGACTTGAATAAATTAATATTTTATTTTAAAAGCAAAATTGAAAGTCCATTTTAAGTGATTATTTTAAGCTATTTCTTTTTTACATGTGATGCACACATTAAACACTCACTCCCTTTCAGAACGAACCTTTTTGAATAACGAAAATATCTGAATTTCCAATATTTCCTGATTAATACAAACAAAAAGCATCCCTAAGTGCATTAAAAAACACACAACCTGCCAAAGCTCCTCGCATGTCGACGTGGCCTCATAAATATATGCTTATGACATGTGCTAAAGTTTTTTTTTTCCACGCTTTGGACAACTAATGACCTGGCATAACGTCTCTGGACACCATTTCTGGACACAAATATGAATCTGGTCATGAATCCAAATAAGAGTTCATGGCTTCAACAGAAAGCTGAATATTTTCAGGGTATAAAAACATCAGTTTGGTCTGTGTTCTGCACAAAAGCTATCATGTGGCTTTAGAAGACTTTGAATGTAGTGCACAAGTCAGAGATTTTTATAGTTCATTTAATTTTGATTTGTCACTGATACAGTAGAAACAGGATTTGGGTTAAGCATGTAAAGGATACTAAATAATAGAGCAAAACACACATCGGCGTGGAGAAAATAACTGTAATCTAGAGCTCTCATAGATATCTGTCTTTGCTCAGACACTGTAAATGAAAAAAGCAAGAGACACATTGAAATTCAACATAAACTCAAAATAAAGCTTGTTTATTTCTTGATGCATATTGTAGGTATTATTAAACTCAATTCATAGGTGCATGTTATTCACAACAATAACTTGACCTGCGTTTTCTCTTCAGCTGATGACACACATCTGATATATTTACCCTCCTCCAAACATTCAGTTCTATTCTGGCATGTAACGCCCACTTTTCATTATCTAATCAACAGAGCGCTGCATGACAATGTATTTTTGTAGTTCAACCTTTGATAAAAACCCAGTAGGTTTTTTTTCCCCCACTGGCTTTTGGATAATTGCAGAAAATGTGATCTGCAGTTAATGATTCTTACATGTTTTGTTCATAGTGATAATGATTAAATTTCTATGAAGCCTTAATACAATCAGCAAAAGCAAAAAGCTGAATGCAGGATATTAACGAACGACACGTGACATCATCATCACCAGCACCATTAGGCTTCCAACAACACTTTCAATCTTTAAAACAGATTTTCCCTAAAAGTTTAAGTTAGAGTAGTTTGCAAAAGTGCAATGATAAACTATTAACACTGATAGTGAGTAAATGAGTTGACATGTTTTCCGTAATGACGTTTAATATACTGACTGTCTCTGTAGTCCCATTTAGACAGATGTAAACAACTGCTAACCTCCTCACAAGGGGCTTTACTGATGCACTGTACATGTTACAGAATAAAATGGAAATATCTTGAGCTAGTGTTTAACAGCACAGACCTTATTTCAGGCATTTAACCAAAAATCCATTAAAAAAAACCCTTCAGAATGATGGAAGTGGAAGTGTTAAAATGCAAACTCCTTTACGGCTTTTGTCTGCAAAAATACGTCATCCCCAAAGCAACTCTATTCCAGATGGATATAATTAGGTCACGCCCTACATTTCTTTCCATTAAAATATACCAGATTATGAAAACAGTGTGGGTTCCAATCAGAGTCCATTTTCTTTTCTGAAGTGTTCAACCACTAAGTATGTCATATGCCTGTTTTTTACTTTTTTACTCCAATATGAGAAAGATCCACCAATCAGTCAGTCTAGAAGAAGCTCTGATTGGCACTGACCTTCCAGTGCATTCTGGGAAGCGGTTGAACTTTATAGTCCACTGTGGCTTGCCCAATTACTGTATGTCTTTTTTATTCCTGCTTTCCCGCGATTACACTTCAGCTCTAGTTCTGTGCTATCGCCTTGAAATATAGTAATGCAGTGCTGTTAACATCATTGGCTCCTTTAAGATAAATCGCTTGCACTTTGCCTCATTTGCAAGCAGCTTCGGATAAAAGTGTTTGCTAATTAAATAAATGTAAATGTGAACCAACAGTGCATAAACACAGAGGACTTCAGCCATCTGAATTGTCCTTAGAACAAAAGGCCTGTGACTGGTGTGCAGAAATTACACTCCAAAATCAATTCATTCATAACACACTTGATTAAAACTGCATGCTGACAACCTGATAGCATTATATTAAAGATGAATGCTGCACAGACTTATATTGGAATGCATTATCACCAAACACAAAGGACTGAGAGTTTGTTTCCAGTACAGATCTATAAAAATGTTGCATTGAAATGTTTGCAGACGTACAGTAGTAGGAAAAGGTCACTCGTCCACACGGCCCTTGAGCTCACAAGACGTGCAGGAGTCGTCCTCTATCTCAGCAGCTTCTCACAGCCAACGGACACATCGTGAAATAAAAATGTTGGGCTTCTCCACGGGGAACCCATGTCCAATTTTGCTGCGCATGTGTGCGATATCTTTTCACACTCTCTGTTGGAGGTTGAAAGGGGGAACAGGGAACTTCAAACCAAATATGAGAAAACATTCCTCAGAAGAGTTTGTGAAAAGGTCGAAGACAGAGTTCAGGAAATGGACACACTTGAGGGGGAAGCACTGAAGACTGAGACTGAAAGAAGAGGAAGAGTGTTTGCAGTGTCTCGGGTTGTTTGTCTCTTTAATGAATGTGTGTTTTTAGTTGAATCTTCGCTCGCCGCGTCTCGCCCTGCTGCTGCTGTGAGACTGCGGTGAAAGCATGTTTGTTTTTCCCCTTCTTGGTCACATCCTCTGAAAGAAAGAACGAACAAATGAATGAAACGCTGTTTACGATTTGGGGAAGAAACATGCAAACCCTTAGCCAACATTTTGCCAACATCCTTGCGTATCTGTGGGGATAACAAACCTCAGTATCTCAGTTATACAAATAAACAGTTGTGATTGGTCCGCTTTGTATGTAACCCCAGGATAATAAAAAAGAAAAGAAAGGCTGTGGTATAGCTTCACATCCGTTGGGAATGAACGGAAAGCCTGATTGCTTGAAGCTTTGTAATGAAAGTGGTGAGGCTGGTTACACAAGCAATAAACCATAAGTGAATCGAGTGATTAAAAAAAAAAAAAAACAACCCTCCATAATACACTTGTTTATCTTAAAATCTTAAACAGAACTCCTACAAATGTTTATTAACTCCATCTACAGCAGAAGAGCCTGTCTATTCATCAGCACTGTTTTTGCTTCTCCTATGATGTATTCTCTGAGGGAGAACAAATCTTATCTCCGGCTTATGCTTCAAAAACTGTACTTGCAGATATTAATGAAATTAAAACCCACTTAAATTCATTTAAAGAGAGTATACTTTGACTGTCTTAACACACATATTTAAGTCCACTTTCTACTTTAATAAAGTCAATTTTAAATCATTGTTTTAATATTCTTTTGTTGTACTTTAAAGAAGTGCACTTATCCGTTAATTAACATACTAAAGCACATGTGAAGTACTTGATTATAATTTGAACTATAGTGTGTCATTTGAAGTTAATATTGTAGGCTACTAAACTGCAACTCATTACAATGTGAAATTACATATTATTTGAATGCATAGCAAGTTTCAACAAAAATGAGATTAAGGTATATTTTAGTTTACCATGTCAGTGCATTTGGTAGCAAAGACAATAAAGTTAGCGACGTATATGTAGGCTACTTAAGTCTACTTGGTTTATGGAAGTGCATTTGCTTTAGTAACCATACCATTAGTGTCACTCACCAGACATTTCATTTCCGAACTGCAGTAATACGTACAACTCTATGCATTCACATTCACGGTTATCTGTTTCAGATAAAACTGAACATGCTTTAATGCCATTCCCTGGACATTTTAAAGTGTTTTGAAACATGCAATATGTACTTAAGTCCTACTAAAAAAAAATCACCTGGCCTAATGGTTAGAGAGTCGGACTCCCAATCGAAAGGTTGTGAGTTCGAGTCCCGGGCCGGCAGGAATTGTGGGTGGGGGGAGTGCATGTACAGTTCTCTCTCCACCTTCAATACCACGACTTAGGTGCCCTTGAGCAAGGCATCGAACCCCCAACTGCTCCCCGGGCGCCGCAGCATAAATGGCTGCCCACTGCTCCGGGTGTGTGCTCACAGTGTGTGTGTGTGTTCACTGCTCTGTGTGTGTGCATTTCGGATGGGTTAAATGCAGAGCACAAATTCTGAGTATGGGTCACCATACTTGGCTGAATGTCACTTCACTCACTCACTCACTCACTCACCTTACTGCATTTAACCCTTTCGAGTCGATTAACGCGGATACGCGTTTTGAGTCATTTTCTCCTGATAACCCCGAAAAGACCTTAAATTACACTTTCAGTTTTAATCGTACAGATAAGAGCAATACATCAATCGAATCTGTAAAGGGTCTACTTTTTTTGGATACAGACATAATAACAACAAAACTTTGTGCATTTATAAAATAAAGATAACAAACAAGGTGTGCTGTCTGCAGCCTTTGTCTGCGCTTATCTTCATTTACAAACAAGTCATTAAAATGAACTGTAACTCCGTGGATACTCAACGAAAATACATGGGGGAGATATCTATAGAAAGCTTGACATGTCTTTTTTTAAACTAAACAAGTGCCGCCGAAAACAGATATTCTGTGATAAAGTAATCCATATGAAAACAACGCGATGTCTGTTTTTCAAGTCTCCCTTCATTATATCTAATGTGACCACGCCCCCGCGCCGAACGCGCTATTCAGATTCAAACTGAAGCGCGCGGCTTGAATACGCCCATAACAGAAGAAAAAGCAGCGAGCCTGTTCTTCAAGTGTTTATTTTACTGTTTGCTTCGCGATGAGAGGAATAAGACATAATTCACCCCAAAAAGATGTCATGTAAATTTCACTATGACATATTTTCATTGAATTGCAATTAATATGCACTATGGTGCATTTTAAGCATTAACTGAATACATTCATTTAATGCTTGGATAAATTTACTACTTTTACCAAATGTGCAGAACATTGCAGACACAGCAATGCAGGGCTATAACCATAAACAGTTTATGTCCATTGTCTGGTTTACATGGTTTCCTCATTCTTTGTGTTTGTTTATGTCCTCTTTTCTCTAGCACTGCGAACAAAAGACAGTCAAAATACGGTAATATTAAAGATATACAGTACACTGGTATTTTTCACTAAACTCTACAGTTTCATGCCTGCGTACATTCCCCAAATGAATAATCACAGACACATTTCCATCTAAACACAGGCCTCAAAACCAGCGAGGAGCTCATCGAGGGACTCTCATTTCGCTCATCTCTTCTTATTGCACTCCTCCTCATCCCCTCGGCCTCTTGTTGTTTTTACAGCAAATTACATTCGATAATTGAGCCTGTGTTCCCTGTGCAGAGTAAGATTGAAATAAAATTGAGAGGAGATGTTTAAGATGTACCCAAATCAAGAGCTGTGGCTAATGGTGTGGAACAGAGGTCATTTTTAACTATAGCTGATCTGTCGAACTGAGCTGGTTTGTGTGTTTACTCATAAACCCTGAACACGCGTGGCTGGGCATCATGTTACAAAACTGCCTAAACTTCCTCAAATTGTAAACAAATTTGCCAATGACACTCTTACAATGAGAACATTTCCTGCCCTGAGATTGAACGGAAACAATAGCCTGTCTCATGGCATTGACATCTACGTAGGAGGCCAGAAATGTCATGTTTTGTCATGATGGGGCAGCAGTGGGGTGTACACAATCAATCATACCAAAATAAACAAAGAAGCTTTTGCACAGCATGTGGTTGTGTGCCCATGTGGGACTCGGGTTCGAATCTGGTTTGCGTCATGTCTTGCTCCCAATGATACTTTCTCGCCGACACTTTTCTATCTCTCTCCAGCACTCCTCTATTACTGATACTGTGAAACTGATACCGAAAGAGCAGTTTTGATGCTTTTAGGCTGTTGTGTAATGAAATAACAGTGATGCGGCTGTATACGATCGACTTATAAACTGCAATCATCAAGCCATTTCATGGGATCTCAAGGGACAAAAGTCTCTCTTCTCACTCCAAAAATCGAAATCTACTTTCCTATACCATAATTACCAGTCCACCTCATTAAAGTCAGACACACTCATTTAAATCATTTAATTTTTAAATAAACTCAAGAAAGGGACACGAGTGCATTCCTCACTGATTCCTCCCTCAGATAAGAGCTCCAGACGCACAGACTTCAGCACAGCGTTTATGGCAGAGCCTTTGAAAGATAACGGTTCATCTCTTTTCATTACGCAGGGATTTAATGGGCATCGCTCACAGCAGGTGGTCCGCTGGCCCTGGACTTCAGTGCTGGGTGAAGGAGGATCACAAACAAGGGAGAACAAAGAGATCACTAATGTGATTTTAAGAATTCTAAACATAAACATTAAGAAATGGGAGATTTTTTGTTTGTTTGTGTGTGTGTTTTATCTCACAATCACAGTAGTTGAAAATGACCCTTTAAATGAAGCTTGATGAGTGCAGTTTGCTCTCTTGTGTTGTTGTATTTCCTACTGAAACTGTCACGATCGGTGTTACAGAGAACACAGGAGAGAGAACCAAGTGCGGGTATGATATTTATTCAAAGGGTAATCCAGAGGGGTAAACAGTCCAGGCAGGGTCAAAACCGGAATATCCAAACATACAAGACACGAAGACAAGGCAAGGCAAGGCAAGATGACGGACATGAAATAACCTCAACATTAAACAAGGACTCCGTGACTAAGACTCAGACAGACCAGGTATAAATACACAAAAGGATGATGGGGAAACAGGAGACAGGTGGGGAACAATCAATTAACTAAACAAGGAGGAAGGTGACCAAATAAGGAGACAGGAAGTGATAAATGATAAACACTGTGGGAACTGAGGACACCTAGTGGAAACCCAGGGAACACAACCCAGACACTGTGACAGTACCCCCTTTCTAAGGAGCGGCTCCCAGACGCTCCAAGACAGACACAAAACAGAGACCAGGAGGGAGGCGGACAGGTGGAGGCTCAGGGGGAGGGACGGAGGGCCAGACTAACAGAAAGGAACAGGGACCGACATTAACACAAAAACAAAAGGAAAAAAAAACAACATGAAGCCCCCCAGGGCGGAGCAGAAGACCACCACACCCTTGTGGTCAAGGCCAGAGTCCTCCAGGGCGGAGCGGAAGACCACCACAACCGTGTAGTCAGGGCAAACGCCCCCCAGGGCGGAACGGAAGACCACCACGTCCGTGTGGTCAGAGCGGAAGCCCCCCAGGGCGGAGCGGAAGACCACCACGTCCGTGTGGTCAGAGCGGAAGCCCCCCAAGGCGGAGCAGAAGACCACCACGTCCGTGTGGTCAGAGCGGAAGCCCCCCAGGGCGGAGCAGAAGACCACCACACCCTTGTGGTCAAGGCCAGAGTCCTCCAGGGTGGAGCAGATGACCACCACGCCCCTGTGGTCGATGCCGGAGTCCAACAGGGCGGAGCAGCAGACCACCCAGTGACTTGACTTGACTCCGAAAGTTCAACGGTGACTGGCCCTGACTCCGGAAGGTCATCGGTGACTGGCCCTGACTCCGGAAGGTCATCGGTGACTGGCCCTGACTCCGGAAGGTCATCGGTGACTGGCCCTGACTCCGGAGGACCAGCGGTGACTGGCCCTGACTCCGGAGGACCAGCGGTGACTAGCCCTGACTCCGGAGGACCAGCGGTGACTAGCCCTGACTCCGGAGGACCAGCGGTGACTAGCCCTGACTCCGGAGGACCAGCGGTGACTAGCCCTGACTCTGGAGAGGTCACTGGCACCTGACTCGACTCTGGAGAGTTCACTGGCCCCTGACTCGCCTCTGGAGGGTCAACTGGAACCTGACTCGACTCTGGACTGCCTGTGGAGACTTGAGACGCCTCGGCTTCGGGCACCGCCTCTGGAACGGACTCGGGCACTGCCTCGGTCACGGCCTCGGGAGCAGTCTCGGGCACCGCATCGGGAGCGGCCTCGGACACCGCATCGGGAATGGCCTCCACCTCGGCATCGGGCACCGCCTCGGCCTCCGGAACAGCATCGGGCACCGCCTCGGCATGGGGCACCGCCTCGGCCTCCGGAACAGCATCGGGCACCGCCTCGGCATCGGGCACCGTCTCGGCCTCCGGAACAGCATCGGGCACCGCCTCGGCATCGGGCACCGCCTCGGCCTCCGGAACAGCATCGGGCACCGCCCCGGCCTCCGGAACAGCATCTGGCACCGCCTCGGCATCGTGCACCGCCTCGGCCTCCGGAACAGCATCGGGCACCGCCTCGGCATCGTGCACCGCCTCGGCCTCCGGAACAGCATCGGGCACCGCCTCGGCCTCCGGAACAGCATCGGGCACCGCCTCGGCCTCCGGAACAGCATCGGGCACCGCCTCGGCCTCCGGAACAGCATCGGGCACCGCCTTGGCCTCCGGAACAGCATCGGCCTCCGGAACAGCATCGGGCACCGCCTCGGCCTCCGGAACAGCATCGGGCACCGCCTTGGCCTCCGGAACAGCCTCGGCCTCCGGAACAGCATCGGGCACCGCCTCGGCCTCCGGAACAGCATCGGGCACCGCCTCGGCCTCCAGAACAGCATCGGGCACCGCCTCGGCCTCCGGAACAGCATCGGGCACCGCCTCGGTCTCCGGAACAGCATCGGGCACCGCCTCGGTCTCCGGAACAGCATCGGGCACCGCCTCGGGAACGTCCTCTGGGCTTTGAGGAACGGTAGACGCCTGTCTCCTCCTCCTCCGCCCTCTATTTTGGCGAGTCGGCGACACCTTGTCTGGAGACTCAGGCGTTGAGTCGGCCATCTTGTGCTGTGGTTGCAAGCTGGCGGCCATCTTGTGCTGTGGCGCTGGGCTGGTGGCCATCTTGTGCTGTGGCGCTGGGCTGGCGGCCATCTTGTGCTGTGGCGCTGGGCTGGCGGCCATCTTGTGCTGTGGCGCTGGGCTGGCGGCCATCTTGTGCTGTGGCTCTGGGCTGGCGGCCATCTTGTGCTGTGGCTCTGGGCTGGCGGCCATCTTGTGCTGTGGCTCTGGGCTGGCGGCCATCTTGTGCTGTGGCTCTGGGCTGGCGGCCATCTTGTGCTGTGGCTCTGGCCTGGCGGCCATCTTGTGCTGTGGCTCTGGGCTGGCGGCCATCTTGTGCTGTGGCGCTGGCTCAGCAGCCATGACGTCAACCGTCTTGGGAATCTCTAGGATCTTGGACAGCGTAGCGAAATAGTCCAAGAATGAGTCAGCGGCCCTCTTGGGCGTTGGCGCTGAGCTGGCGGCCATCTTGCACCGTGGCGCTGGACTCGTGATCGCCTTGGGTTGTGGTGCTGTGTTGGCGTCCATCCTGCCTCGTGGCGCTGGACTAGCGGCCATCATGGGCAGTGACGCCACTGTGGCGGACGTGCGCTTCCTCTCTCCTCTCCGTCCGCCATGGTGAGACGGTGGCTCTAATCCATCCCACACGAGCCCTGGGTCGAAGGGCGGCCCTGGTTGAGAGCGGTGCTGAGTATCCTCTCGACCCCTCCCTCCTCGGCGGCCTCCTCTGGTTCCCCGGAAAACCACCAGGCGAGTTCCTTCAAATCCACTCCTCTCCCGCACTGTGGCTGGGGAGGAGACATAAGCCGACATACCGCTGGCTCTTGCAGTGACGGAGTCCTTCTGTTACGATCGGTGTTACAGAGAACACAGGAGAGAGAACCAAGTGCGGGTATGATATTTATTCAAAGGGTAATCCAGAGGGGTAAACAGTCCAGGCAGGGTCAAAACCAGAATATCCAAACATACAAGACACGAAGACAAGGCAAGGCAAGGCAAGATGACGGACATGAAATAACCTCAACATTAAACAAGGACTCCGTGACTAAGACTCAGACAGACCAGGTATAAATACACAAAAGGATGATGGGGAAACAGGAGACAGGTGGGGAACAATCAATTAACTAAACAAGGAGGAAGGTGACCAAATAAGGAGACAGGAAGTGATAAATGATAAACACTGTGGGAACTGAGGACACCTAGTGGAAACCCAGGGAACACAACCCAGACACTGTGACAGAAACAGGACATGCATGTTCATCTGTGCATGCTCTTGTGTTGCCTTCCTGCAGTCTGTGTCAGCATGTCAGAACATACACTTTCAATCACATGAAAGTTACAGCTTGGTGACAAAAAACATACTGCAAACACTGTTCAGCACAAGACATATCAGTCAATCATTCTGATATATTTTCCTGGATGAGAAAAACAGCAAAAAGTGTCTGCTAAATCTGCTCAAATTAATTCAGTCAAATCTTGTGGGGGGTCCTGGACCTCAAACTTTTATTAACTTAAAGTTAAAGTAACATTAATGAAATACAAGGCCACTTCAGTATGCATAAAGAGAGTACATGACATACTCATGTAGAGAGAGAGAAAATGCCTGTGCTGGAGAATCAGTAAACTGTTACAGAGACAGTGAGAAAAGAAAAGTGAGAGGATTATTCAGGATTTTGCTGAGGAGAGAAGTGCAGGAGATTTCAGTAATGAGAAATTTGAGTATTTGTGTGTGTGTGTGTGCTCTGTATAATGACATGGGTATGACACAGGTATTACAAGGAGAGGTGACTTATGAGGACATAACCCATATCCCCATTTTTCAAAACGCTTATAAATCATACAGAATGAGTTTTTTTGAGAAAGTAAAAATGCACAAAGTTTCCTGTGAGGGTTAGGGTTAGGTGTAGGGCCATAGAATATACAGTTTGTACAGTATAAAAACCATTACACCTATGGGATGAACCCACTTTTCACAAAAACAAACATGGGTGGGGGTGTGTGTGTGTGTGTGTGTGTGTGTGTGTGTGTGTGTGTGTGTGTGTGTGTGTGTGTGTGATTACAAACCAGGAAATCACAAACAATAGGGCACTGGGCTACTGCCAAACACTCTGAGTG